>NW_024882196.1:340000-379224 GCF_019059575.1 Amphibalanus amphitrite | reverse complement strand
AATAGGATTTATTGGTTAAAGCATCAGTGTAGGGGGTTTAACGTTGGCGATTTAGAGGTGCTTAATTTAGCGATTGGTTTGTTCCGGAACGGTAGGTTAAAACGGCTGGGTTACAGGGGGAATACTGCTTTCTGAATAGGTTTGGTCGGAGAAGGATTGGTATTGGATCTGGTGATCCGGAAACTGGCCTGATGCGGTAAATAAGTGGCAAGGGAAATAAGTATGTATGGAGGTCGGTTCAGGGGAACCGGTCATTGTAGGGTTACTGGGAGCGGGCTCCAGTTGAAGTAGGCGCTAGGGCTATGTTGATAGGTGGTTTGTAGCTCGAAGGATCGTTAGGCGATGAAGATGCTATGAAATTCGGGATTGGATAGGTTTTGCTTTAGGTTCTCTATACAAGTTGATAAATCGACGGCTCAACAATGGTGATCGCGGGCGACGCGCGCAGCATGTTTTGCTCTTGCATGGTCGTTCTCGTTCTATGTCTCGGGCGGTTTCTACGGCGTAAGACGGGCAAAATAAATAGCCGTGTCGCGGTCACGGCTAAGGCTCAAGGGAGAGGGGAAGAGAGTTGGACTCTACAAAGCAGGGAAAATCCGGCCTGGCATTAGATTCTCCCTTGATGTTAGGTTTTAGGCCTCCGCTGTCGTTTTTACTAGCTTAAGTCGGAGACGGGATAGATTAGACAAGTCAGATCATGCCTGCGATCGTCAAACTTATGTCGCCACTGAACGAGATGTTGTTGAAATTATAAGGATAGATTAGGATCAGTGCTGGTATTTAGGAATTATTTGGGAAGGGGAGTTATGACCATTTTGTTTTTTGTTTTTATTTTGGGAGCAGGCTGCTCATGTGTTCTATCTTGGCGGCAGGGTGATCCGCAGCCTAATACACCAGCTACGTTTTACATGGCAGGGAAATGACATCTAACAAGCTTGCATTAACTTGTCATGTGCACCACTGGGGGAGAGTTAGGTAAAGAGGGAGGGAGCGGACTGATAGTCTGGCGTTTTTCGTGTGTGTGAGATGTGTGTTTGAGTGCATGATTATGCTACGTTAGGTTATGTTTTTAGGTTAGGTAGGTTAGGTTAGGCTAAGTTAGAGTGAGTCGAAGAGTGAATGTGGTATATCCAGTGGGAGGTACCCCTCCGTGCAGTGGCCGGGATGTGACTGTGATGTGAAGTGTCGTTTCTTCTGTTTCAAGTAAACGATTTAAAGGGGGTCCCAACCGGTTGAGAGAGAGCCTCGGGCAGCCAACCTGAGTAAATTATCCTCTTGAATGCCCATAACCCAATGACCCATCACCGTACACTGTAGCAGCCTATATGCCCCAGTGACTGACCAGCCTCGCAAATCAAACAAATAATAATATCTTGCCCCGCTACAAGAAATTTGGCGCCCAACGTGGGGCATGGCCATGTCCTGGAGGCACGAAGTCGGTGGGCTGACACGCATAGCCGAACCGAAAAAGTTGCAGGTCAAAAGTTCGACTGGATTGACCGTAAAGGGTAATTTTTATAAGTAACACAATCTTCTGCAACTTGGGGCTGCAACGGGAACCATGAGTGACAGTTTGAACGGCGGGTGAAGATGTTGAAGGAATGAGCATGGTTATCTCGAAGATGTTGAAAGTGGACCTCAATCTCAAAGGAGGATGTTTTGCAGTAAAGTTATAAGGGAACATAGCTTTTTATGTTCTCGGGTCATACGTTTCATAGTATCATTGGCTGGCTAAGGGCGACTGATGATATGAAGATGTTGAAGTATTGAGCAGTAATATTTTGGAAGATGTTGTAGATCTGAACATTTTACCCAGGAGGAGGTGCAAAGCTGAACTGAATCACCAAAGGAGGCGTTTAGCAGCTGTATCGTAAAGATGGGCAGTTTTATGTTTGGTAATATTAGTATTGAAACGCGGGCTGGCCGAGGAGATATGAAGATGTTGTAGGATTGAGCATTATATCCAGAAAGATGTTGAAAGGCAGAACTCAATCACAGGAGGCAACGGCGGCAACCGAAGCAGGGCGGCGGAGATGGACGGGAGACAGCGGACAACCTCTGGCTTTCGAACACGGGTGGCTGGTCCATTCAGTGGCCCGCAAACGTTGGCCACGGAGTCGAGGCTGAAATGTTCCGGCTCTGTCAGCAGGGATCCGTCGGGCTGACGTCATTCCGTAGCAGCTATCCAGAGGAAGGAGAAAGGAGAAGGCACGAAACCGGACCTGACCGAGAGGGATGGTGAGGAGCTGAGACAACTGGAGCGGACTGGCGGGAGCCAATGCTGATAGGAAGACGGAGGAGGGGGCGTCAACCGGTTCCAGTCCGGACGGAGGCGAGGCCATTACGGAGGCGAGGACGCAGCAGAATGGCATCAATCGGCTACACCATCATCACCGGGCTACTTTCCGGCGCCATCCCTTCCCCGTTTCTCTATTGCAGGTCTGGGGATATACCACCAGGGCGGAGCTGGCGAAGGTGACAGCCGGGGTGCGCCGCCCACCGCTTGGGCGGTGCCGCGCCTGGTCATCCGACTACAGTAGGCGGACGGAGGAAGGCGGAGCTGGCGAGGACGGTTCCAGGGGCTAGTCTCGCCTGCCCCAGGGTCCGCTTCGCAGCCGGCTCTCCTGGCTACAGTGGGCAGCAGCTGCCCACCAGACGGAGCGGGAGCTGGGGCAGCTGCCGAACTCAATTACGACACCTGACTCAGCAGTGTCTACGTGGTCACCGCGGGTGTAATACCCAGGCCTGTCCCCCTAAGGACTGGAAGGGACACACAGACATCAAGTGATGTGTAGGCAGTGTTGCAGCATTTTGCAAAAACACAACAATTTATTAGGAATAGGTACTTGTGATTCGTTCTCCCATCCATGCAAGAGAAAGATCGGATGCGCGGATTCCGGGTCAATTCTGAGCGAGTGGAGGGGCGATGATAGCGCTATGGACCTCGATGAATGTTGTGGAAATGCGTGTCTTGTCTGCTCGCTGTGTATGTACTGTGTGTATGCTAGGGAATGATCGAACTGGCGCAGTGCACCCCGAGGTGAGTGAGGAGACCAGCGGGCAGGGCTAAGTCCTCGTCCTGCCACATCCTTCTGTTGACGCTAATTAACCACCCACCTCATCTACCCATAAGTCTCTCAGGTTTCATCATCTCCCCTCAAGGTTTTTGCAGCCGGCTCCAACCCCGAGTCGCGGGGGCGCGACTCAAAGAAGATGGTTATGAAAATGTAACGCTGGCGCGTTTCATTTTCCCTCCCCAAATCAACCCGTTCCCAAATTCATCCTTCAAAACAGCAGCGCGCCGGCGACCGGACACCGCTGACCCGCCGACCATCTGGCCGACACCGGACGGCAGGACAAACACGGATCTGAGACTGCGCCGCCAAACGCCATTATCCTGCGGCCCTTACAGAGCCGTCTCACCGTCGCTGACCGTGGAAGGGTCCAGCAATGGGTCCCAACCCCGGTCAGGGGGGGGGACGGATGGACAAAGGCACGCAGCCTCCTACGCGCGGCGAACGGACACCGTCAGCCTGGGAAACAGGACACGACAGCGCCGCTGCGGCAGCGGGAGGCCGGGGCGCCCGGGACCAAATTGACCACCGGTATCACACTTCAAAGGCAATTTCTTCAAAACACGGCTCGAAATAGCACATTTCCAGGATGTGCCGAGACTGGCGCCGACAATCAGCATCGTGAAACTGGGACAGCCGACGGAGTAACAATATCCAAATTCCAGCATGGCACGGCACATCCGCATTCCCGGGCCCATCTTCCCACGCTGGCAAACCTGGCCGGCGTGGCAAATCTGCCGGCATCGCCAGGGGCAGAAGATTCAAATTCACCTATCGGCGCCAGAATATTTGAAGGGAGGAGGAGCACCCAGAGAGGATAGCAGTCACCATGGAAACGGCACGCCGGAGGCTGCACAGCGGAAAAACGCATACGTTTCGGCCCAACATAACGTTAAATTTAATAGAAATCTCACCCTTTCGGCAACCAGACTCAGCAGAAAATACAGAAGACTGGTTAGACGGACAGAAGACCTGGAAAATTGGCCCTTACTGGAAATTCAGAGAACAGCAGAACTCGGAAGAAAGAGGCGGAGCGAAGACGGCAACTCTAGAGACAGCCCGAGGCAGATGGAGCTCCAGCAAAACTTTGAGGATTTTGAGGATAGAGAGTCAGTTGGAGAGTCGGAGGCGTCGGGGACGCTCACAGGCGGCAGTTCAGTTGGAGTTGGAGAGTCGGAGGCGTTGGGGACGCTGACAGGCGGCAGTTCAGTTGGAGTTGGAGAGCTGGGAAGTGGAGTTCAGAGGTGGGCGAGACAGTCAGTTTGTAGCGGCAGGATGGAGAAGGACAGGCGATGGAGGGAGTGAGTTCGAGCGGAGAGGAGAGTTTGAGAGGAGGAGTCGGCGGTGATAGTTCTGGAGGAGGAGGATGGAGGACTGCCTGCCACTGGAGGACTCTGCGCCGCTCCGCCGTTCTGCCGCCCGCCACCACCGCTCCGCGGGCTGCCGCCAACTCTGCCACCCGTCCGTCGTCGCTGTGCCGCCCGCTCGCCGATAAATCTGCTGCCAGCCGGCCGTCAGCCCTGTCGTCCACAGCCAACAGCTAAGCGGTAGGTCGGCACTGGAGGTCATGAAGCTGCTTTCCTATCATAATCCTTCCCCAATGTGCCCCGCCTGCTGCCCCGGCTTTTCTCTCGCCCCGGGGATGTAATTTTATTTAGGCCTGTTTGGGGGGGGGGGAGATCTGTACGTATGCGTGAGCGTGTGAACTTGTATGATTGAGCGGCCTTGCGCCTTGATCTGGAGATAAAAAATGGGAGTGGCTGGGACATGTTATGTACGTATGCGTGAGCGTGTAATTGTTGAATGAGTTAACGGCATTGCTCCTTGCTGTAGGGTATCAAAAGGGGGATGGTTGGGATATGTATCATTTTGTCACTTAACAGACTTAAATCTGCAATTTTGTCTAAAGCGGGGTAGGGCTGGTCTTGAATGTGTGCGTGCGTGAGTGTAAATGTGAGCACCCGGGCGCATCAGAGTGACGGACCATTGGGACGAATTTTGGCCTTCATTACGCGAAAGGCGGTAGAACTTTCTTCAAAATGCGTGTGATGCTCAGCTACGTTCGTCTCGGTTACTCCAGCCGGTTGTCTAATATTCAGTTGCAGGCTCAAAGGACGGCACTTTACGTAGTAGCTATTTAGTTTAAAGTTGACATAGGTAATCTGGCACTCTGTTTTGGGGATCGACTCAGTTCACTATGGTTTATGGCTAGTTTAAGTCTAGTTTTGCTTATCTTTGAAAACTCTGTCGTTTCACTGCTAGTTTCTCTTCCTTCGTTTTGGCTGAATATATCTTGAAAAAGTACTCACATCTGTTGGGGCTATTTGGGAGGGAAACATGAATGGATTAACTTGACGAGATGAAAGTGCTGAAGGAGAGAACGAGAGAACTCGGACTTCGGAGAGAATGGGAGGGCCGAGCAGAACACCGTTTCTGACACCGTTCACACGTTGGCATGTTTTTTTTTTCGGAACACAGGCACCGGTGGGAGGTCACACTACATCATACTGGGTTGTTGTTGTCCTCGTGGTTGTTGTTTGATAGAGCTCTGATTCGAGACCATCAAAGTAAACAGGCATTTGCGTCGGTAGTACTGTCAGGTTTTTTCGTAATTATGTGGCCGGATTTATTATTTAATTATTCAGCACGATTTAGTATTTATCACGATAATTTTTTATTTAGCACGATGGGATTCAATTAATTTTGATCCAGTGCAAATCGACGTACGTTGCAGTATATACTCGATCGCTTCAATGTCCGGTAAACGTTGTTTATTTCTCACTATCTGTGGATTAGCGTAACGATAAGTTTTGAGCGTTTTAGCCCCAAAAATCCATGCGTAACTTCATTCAGTATGTAGCGTAACTCAGTGCTGAACGACGAGTGTCTTCTAGGTTTCAGGGTTGGTAAATATGCGAAACAAAACCCATAAGTCATTAACGACCAAAAAATTTTCATTTCCGAAATTGTCATTTCCGGCGGGTTGGGTGCCCGAGCTCAAGCAAAAGCCAGTCAAATTTGACGTGAATTAACGTATGCCCGAGATGAGATTAGTATCTTGACGACTCAGTTATGATTTAAAGTATATTTAATTGGCCGGCATTTTGTTTCCGCTCCACTATCATTTAATCGAGACGTGACCTACCTGTGAAATTAACATGCTCTACCTAACAGTTAACGTTACCTGGTTTGTATTTCCGGCAATATACCCCATAATCATCATTTGATTTCACGATTCTGATCGAGTGTGGCCAGAACGATTTTGCTAAGCTTAACTTTAAATTTGCCCGAACGCCGCTCATTATCTCCGACAATTAACGACGATATCAATACCGTTTATGAACGATTTAAATGTCTCTGCACGCACCGTCCGGGCCCATCAGCCGGCTGCGGCCGCCGACCCGGCTAATCCCCAGGAATGTGTGTGAAGGAGGGGGTGTCCCGCTCGTGGGGAGGGGTTACCTGGCGGCTGATCAGACGGTGACCCGCCGGCGCGCCGGCGGTGGGGGGGCCGGCGCCGGTCGAGAGAAGCGGCCATCTTTGGGCACCCGGTCGGTCCCGGCTGCCGGTTCTGCGGTGGCTAGAGCAATTAACGCGTGCCACTGGCCGTCCAGCGCGGGTTCACAGGGAAACTGGGATGGGGCGCTAGGTCCGACGGCGGCACACGATCACTCGACGCGGTGGTAGAGCACCGACTGAAGACGGAGCATGGATGCGACGCGTGTAAGAATGTGATCTATCGACATTCCACCTTTCCTATCAGTCTTCTCCGATTGATTGGTAATGCAGTCTCTGAGTGTCGGCCAGCCGGTCTGTCGGCTTGTTGACCTGTCAGTCTGTCGGTTTGCCGTTCATGGTCTGATGGTCTGGTGGTCTGATGGTACGTCGGTCTGTCAGTTTGACGGTCTGTCAGTACGCCGGTCTGTTGGTTGGCGACCCATTGACTCGTCCGTCCATTCGTTCGTCAGTCTATCTATACGTTCGGCCATCTGCTTCCATCTGGCTCCCTTTCTCTGTCTGTCCGTCTGTCTGCATGTATGTATGTCTCCCCCTCCTCTCTTTTTCTCTCTCTCTCTCTCTCTCTCTCTCTCTCTTTCTCTCTCTCTCTCTCTCTCTCTCTCTTTTTCTCTCTCTCTCTCTCTTTCTCTCTCTTCTCTCTCTCTCTCTCTCTCTCTCTCTCTCTCTCTCTCTCTCTCTCTCTCTCTCTCTCTCTCTCTCTCTCTCTCTCTCTCTCTCTCTCTCTCTCTCTCTCTCTCTCTCTCTCTCTCTCTCTCTCTCTCTCTCTCTCTCTCTCTCTCTCTCTCTCTCTCGTACTTATAGCTACCAGCACGCGTTTCATGTCGTCAGTCGGTAATCCACGATTGCGTCGTCGGGTCTGCTGCGTGCATGACGTCACGGAGGAGGTGCTGTCTCGGGACGCGTGGGGAAATGGACCCCAACCCGCAGGCGCGGCGACGCCCGGGCCGGACGGGCTCGGCTGTGCTAATGATCAGGGGATCGGCGGGTGACCCTCGCTGCTCGCACCGCGCTGGGGTGCGGGACAACAATGGCTGAGCCGAACCCGCAGTCAGAGGTGACCTGTGGCCCACTGAGAGCGGCTATCGCTACACGGACCATCGAGTCATTAACAATTATACCCGGATTGACATAAACATTACCGATGATTGAACTAGGGTCAGGCATCGATTACAACTTCCAATTGTTTGAGCCGGACAATGTTTTTTTTCTCTCTCTCTCACGAATGGGTTGAGTTAATGCTTTGTCAGAGTTACATGGTTTGTCGAAATTAGAACACGGTCTTTTATCGCTCTACAAAAATGCTTATCGGTAAAACTCGAGGAAAGCAATTAAGATAAATCGTATCGAATTAAGAGGTACTATATTAGGGAATAATTCGGGGCTGCGAGGCCAGTCTATGCGTGTCGTACCCCCGTGTACGTTGTGTTCATCGACACGGTTGTCTACACTTACGGCCTACGGGTGATGGGACGGGTTTTTGTCTGGGTTGAACGATTGAATGTGTAGTTATGATTGATCTGATGGCATTTGGGCCGAAACTCATTTTAAACGTACAAATAGGATTATTGGTTAAAGCATCAGTGGTAGGGGGTTTAACGTTGGCGATTTAGAGGTGCTTAATTTTAGCGATTGGTTTGTTCCGGAACGGTAGGTTAAAACGGCTGGGTTACAGGGGGAATACTGCTTTCTGAATAGGTTTGGTCGGAGAAGGATCTGGTATTGGATCTGGTGATCCGGAAACTGGCCTGATGCGGTAAATAAGTGGCAAGGGAAATAAGTATGTATGGAGGTCGGTTCAGGGGAACCAGGTCATTGTAGGGTTACTGGGAGCGGGCTCCAGTTGAAGTAGGCGCTAGGGCTATGTTGATAGGTGGTTTGTAGCTCGAAGGATCGTTAGGCGATGAAGATGCTACGAAATTCGGGATTGGATAGGTTTTGCTTTAGGTTCTCTATAAAAGTTGATAAATCGACGGCTCAACAATGGTGATCGCGGGCGACGCGCGCAGCATGTTTTGCTCTTGCATGGTCGTTCTCGTTCTATGTCTCGGGCGGTTTCTACGGCGTAAGACGGGCAAAATAAATAGCCGTGTCGCGGTCACGGCTAAGGCTCAAGGGAGAGGGGAAGAGAGTTGGACTCTACAAAGCAGGGAAAATCCGGCCTGGCATTAGATTCTCCCTTGATGTTAGGTTTTAGGCCTCCGCTGTCGTTTTTACTAGCTTAAGTCGGAGACGGGATAGATTAGACAAGTCAGATCATGCCTGCGATCGTCAAACTTATGTCGCCACTGAACGAGATGTTGTTGAAATTATAAGGATAGATTAGGATCAGTGCTGGTATTTAGGAATTATTTGGGAAGGGGAGGTTATGACCATTTTGTTTTTTGTTTTTATTTTGGGAGCAGGCTGCTCATGTGTTCTATCTTGGCGGCAGGGTGATCCGCAGCCTAATACACCAGCTACGTTTTACATGGGCAGGGAAATGACATCTAACAAGCTTGCATTAACTTGTCACTGTGCACCACTGGGGGAGAGTTAGGTAAAGAGGGAGGGAGCGGACTGATAGTCTGGCGTTTTTCGTGTGTGTGAGATGTGTGTTTGAGTGCATGATTATGCTACGTTAGGTTATGTTTTTAGGTTAGGTAGGTTAGGTTAGGCTAAGTTAGAGTGAGTCGAAGAGTGAATGTGGTATATCCAGTGGGAGGTACCCCTCCGTGCAGTGGCCGGGATGTGACTGTGATGTGAAGTGTCGTTTCTTCTGTTTCAAGTAAACGTATTTAAAGGGGGTCCCAACCGGTTGAGAGAGAGCCTCGGGCAGCCAACCTGAGTAAATTATCCTCTTTGAATGCCCATAACCCAATGACCCATCACCGTACACTGTAGCAGCCTATATGCCCCAGTGACTGACCAGCCTCGCAAATCAAACAAATAATAATATCTTGCCCCGCTACAGAGCTAAGACAACGTTGCTGCGGATGACCACCGGCCAGCCCGGGAGCAATGGGGATAAAACTGCGACCGCCTCCAACGCAAGCCGCTTTAGAACCGTATTGATGCTCTTCGTCAATTATATGATTGGCCTCCTGAGCTAAAGTCGTATTTCAGCCATTTCAGCGCTTCGCGATGAGAAAGGAAGCGAGAAGCCTTATATTACCAGGAAAGAGAGATGCATCGGAATACTATCAGCGCTCAGTGCAATGCGTCGTACCAATTAAATTGCACTACCGATTCAGCTTTGCGATACCTAATTCATTTACCAGCCAATGCCGTGCGTCAAGCTTCATAAACTTTGATTAATCGCTCGACGCCCTAGGGAGAAACTTGTTGCGGAAAATGACCTGACCTCACATGACCTTAAGGAAAAATCCGAGATATACAAGTTGTGAGACTCATAATGGATACTAGATCCTGCAAGTTTCATTTCCCTGTGACATCTCCTCTGGCAGTGAGGGCGTTGCGAAGTTGCGAAATCTGAAGACCGTGCAGAGGTTCACTTATGACGTCATAGGTCAGTGACCTGACCTGACCCAAAAATGCGGTTGAGGTAAAAAGATCTGGTTTGAATCAAAGGTCAGGTATGCCAAGTTTCAGCTCTCTAGCGCCAGCGTGTTCGGAGCTATCGCGAAAAAAAACCCTATGGGGGGGGGGCGTCACCCCCTCCCCCCCCCCTCGGCCGGCGAGAGTTAAGGTGGGATGGTCAATTTAACTTGACTTCGATGACTGCTTACCTTTCCGTATTATGAGCCTTTAATTCCGTATTTAGTAACTATTGACAGACTTTTGATATGAAAGCTTTTGAACACGGTGTGCCGTCTTCTGCTACAAGGCCTAGAAGCTGGGTGGCAGGTGATGTAAAAACGCCCACCAACACTTCAGGCCTGGGGCTTCAAGCGGACCACCGCTACGGCGCAGGTTTAATATCAACGGCCGAGGAAAACGTCCCATACCTATTTTTACATTGATATCCTCATGAAAACACCGTCTGTAGATGCAAGGTTTCAATGGGCGTAAGACAATCGTTGAAGTCTTTGTGGAAGTAAAAGTTACTGAGGGAGTACTGCAAGAGAAGCAAATAACGGTAAGTGCCATTAGCCGACGCACACAAACTGTTTTCGATGAAACGTCGCCAACCAGCTACTCACAACCGGATAAAAAAAACCGCGTTAAGTCCGCGAGAAAGCTTAACTATAGGTTTGAGAAAAAAACTAAGCATACGTACGTTTGCACTGTATAGGTATTATAAAGGCTAGAAATCGAGAACACTTTTTCGATAAAGTAATTAATAGCATAATGCATAAATAGCTATAAAGTAGAGTATATCATGCCGTCAAAAAAGTATATACTTTCCAGGTGCGTTTTTCGGGAGCCTTTATACGCATTTAACAAAAGCATGTAAAGAGGACTATCGCACCAGAAAACATTACCTCAATTCACGCTATTTTCTTGGACTTGGAACTGGTTACGATATTCATTATAGGAAAAACAGGCAAATTATGCATAATCGACCATTTGATAACACATTTCATCCCCTCGTCGCGTGAGAGCGGCTAACTTCATTCTGGTAAAGTTTCTCACTAAGAACTAAATAAAACCATTCACACAAATTACGAACACACTCACAGAAATAACGCAACTAACTCTGAAACCAAAAACGCAGCCTAGTTACCTCCTTGGATAAATGAGGTGTACGGGCGCGTCGAATACAGGCTATTTACGCTTAGACCCACGACGCACGGTCACACCTTGCGGCACAGCACACAATATCTACTCACCACAAACTTTTTGGCGACCAGGTCGAGACAGAAGGCGACTCCGTTGGGGTGCGAGGCGGCGCTGACCTGACCTCCGGCCACGGCCACCGGCTGGCCCCTCAGCAGCTGACGCAGCTTGTCCAGCTTGTCCCGCAGGTGGGCCGTCGATACAGGCGAGATGGCGTTTATCGGCGTGTTCACCGCTTTCTGTGGGACGAGGAGGGGTTAGATGAGTGTGGACGAAAGGCATCAAGACAGCCATGGATCATTATCGTAAAAGAAGCAAAGAATGCTGGGTTGTGTCCGAAGTTCAAAACATCTGGGTATTATAAACGGATGGAGGTTGGATGATGGTATGAATAGCTAGGTGTGATTCCATGGCCAGTTGGTAAAGCACCGCACCGTTTTGCACACATGAGGGCCTGGTATTGTTACTGGGGTTTGACGAAGGTCAGCTACTACAAGATTAAGATACTTCCATGCTGACCTTTAGCGCCGATACCTCACCCTGTATCTGTGACATATTAGAACACGAAAGTGCACATATTTACAGATTGAATGAAATCCAAGAACTATTCTCCACATAGCAGCCAGCCAGCTGTAACGCGAGCCGCAGTCTCACATCCAGCCATGCCCAATGCTCATGGATGTATGTACCCACGTCCGGCCAGGTCGGTTTCAGCACACACCATACGGAGTGAGCAAATCGCATGTAGCGTGCGTGCATGGAAACTTCCGTCAGTTCCTGATAAATGACCTCGGGCTAGTCTCCGGAAGACACGGCGACCGAGAGGAGAGAGTGAGAGAGTTGGAAGAGAGAGTGAGGGAGCTGTCCCACTCGTCAAACTTCTCCGATACGCTCCACGAGTCCGTATCGGTGTAGCGTCCGTGAATTTAAAGTGGCCAGTGTGGGTGACCCTTTCGGACTGTGACAGTCCGAGTGTGTGACCTGAGATAATGGTCTGCCGGGGACGGAACTGTGGCCGAAGCGGACGGTCCAACACACCCACACACGCACGCGAGCACACACAAGCGCTTACAAACAAACACACAAACAACTTCTCACGGCAGAGTTTCGACCAGTCGCCTGATTGGTGGTGAATTCAGACTAACTAGCTCGCTGTTGGCCCGTGGGATCGCGCAATGTGGCAATCGTGCTCCAATGCGCCAGCCTCGCGTCTGCGTTTGTCGATCGTTCTTCGTTTTAGGCAAATATTCTGAGGCTATGAAAGAATCTTAATCGAGAAATACGATTCAAATATAGCGTTGCGTATATTCAGAGAAGAATCAAAATTCAAAAGTCTTCAAACTTATCTGTGATGTGAGAAATAAGTAGCATGCCTTTAAGTTATAACTATCAAATGTAGTCGATTCATTTTAAACTCAACCTGAACTAACATTCACGCTGCAGCAGATATCCAGTCAAAATACCCTCGCCTGAACTGCCGATAACGTCGATATCAAACTATTTAGTTTTCAAACAATTGGGTCCGTGTGCGTTGAATTCGACTTTGGCGAATGGGGCTGCGTGCACATTCTACAGAACACGTCTCACAGCTAATGGTTGTCCTCCAAAGTGGCCCGTGATTTGCCGTCCTCGTTTCAGATCTAACTCAGAAACATTACGGTCAAAAGCCGCAGGACATGTCTAGAGAGCAGCTTCAAACGACCAAACACATCATTCAATAAAAAAGACACCTCAATTCAGTTACGCTTGAATAGCTGGATACCAACACCATAGGACAAACATAGCAAAACCGCATGCCCATTGTCCATTACAACATACCTGGCAATCAAACTTGAACTTTTTGAGCGCCGGGTCTGCCAGCAGGCTGGCGAACTGAGCGCGGAACTCTGCCGCCGCCTTCTGCACCTGTTCGTAGCGGGTGTTGTCCTCCGGCAGCACGGCGTCACCCAGCTGGCCGGGGCCTGTGCGACAGACAGGGCCGGTCAGGGCCGAGATCGGCCAGCTCGGGGCTCAACGGTGTGGTAGTGAGGATCCGCGCTACGGCAGTGATCTAACTGTAAGAAACCGAGGGAGAGAGGGAGTGAGCGAAACGCCTGCCTCTGATGGGCTATACAGAGACAAACCGCAGCCCACCTGTGCTCGGTTGTGCGGCCACCGGGGCGGCCACGGGCTGTGCAGCGGCCGCCGCAGTTGCCGCTGCGGTCGCCGCCGCCGCTGCCGCTTTGGCGTCTTTGGCAGCCTGAGCGGCGGCGTTGATCTCATCTGTGGAGCCAGGAAGGTGGTGTCAGGTTGGGGAGACCGGTGATTAGACGCACGCTCAGCGAGGAGACAGTGTTTTTCACAGGAGTGTGACCCAGATGGGGATAGCTGCTTCTACACTTTTACATAATTTAAATCAAGAGCACCATATTTTCATTATTGGAATTGACTCAATTGACGTACAACACAATTAATAACGAAGAAACAAATACTAATTAAGGAATAAGGTCAAGCACGAAACAAATATGTCATAACAATGGAAGCAAGCACGCTAAACAACCATCACTTCACCCAAAACCAAACACAGCTGACAGCAGATGCAGAAAGAAATCACATCTGACCCTAGCTCACACCAGGTACCCGGCCCCATGATGCCTTCTCCCTCTCTCACATCATATCTAATCATCCACACCCATCCAGCACTGACCGACAACAGCGGTGATCTTCCGTGCCAGCTCGGTGGCCTCCGCGACCGCCCGCTCGGCCTCGGGTACATCGAGCTCGGCCGGCGGGGCGGTCGACAGCCGGTCCATGGCGGAGAGCAGCTGCTTTAGTCGCTCCACCTGACCGGCCGCCGGACCGTCCTGCAGCCGAGAGATGTCCGCGCAGCCCCTGAAACAGGCGGAACAGGGGAGATGTCAGCGGAGAGGGGAGGTTACTCAGCCCCTGAAACCGGCGGGGCAGGGGGGAGGTTACGCCGTGCCGATCAGCCCTTGAAACCAGCGGGGGGGGGGGGGGGCAATGGTCGATGGGAGGGTTCGACCTGAGTCCATTCCAGGAGGAAGGAGGGAGGGAGGTAAGGATAAATATAGAGCGGATGAATAGATGGTGGAAGAAGTAAATGAAAATTGAGTACGAATGCATAAAAAACGACCATGAGCTAATGCTGAAAACTGAACTCTCTTCAGGCATAGAAATAGCGTTATTGGTCCAGCCCGCGTAAGTGGAACGCTAATGTTATACAAGTCATATGCAGGTACTGCCCAGCTTTTTCAATAACGGTCAACATGTCGTAAAAAACAAGGGACAAACGTTCTAAAAAGTAATGTAGCTCGAGTGAGCCTTCTATGTCCATAAAAGCCTTTCGTTCCATTTTCGCCAGAGTACGCTTATATAACCAAAGCAATAAAAAACGAGATATCGCGAACGAACTGTCCAGCCTAGGTTGAATGCTTCACTTGTACATACGCCAATAATTCGGTACAAGACCATCGCAGAAAATCCTAGCAACGTGAAGCAGCGATGCTTTTTATATTCAGCTAGTCCATAGAGTGTTTTCATTCAGCTTATATGCAATTAATCATCAAAAACGCAACTGTCTACATCGTCTAGCCTTCATGGATCACGTTCGTGTTTAATCCGAGTACGTCACGATATTTGATTTTACGGCAAGCATTATATGGCTGAACATGCCACTGAAGCAATAACCAGTTGCAGCAAGTACCAATGTTTTAGCAATAACAATAGAAGTTATCCACCCGGTCACTGCGTTCAAAGTTCCCACTAATGACTGGTCTGCCCGTGTCACGTTATATAAACACACCACTACAATCCATGCGCATTATGTAAACCACACCTTTACAGCTCTCCACCCACGGGTCACTCACTTGATGCTGGTGAAGACCTGTGACACGATGGAGCGCATCTCCTTCTGAGCAGCCACCATGCGGTCGAGGTTGGCGCGCTGTTCGGCGGATTTTCGGCGCCGCTCCTCCTCGTCTGCCTGCTGCTGCTGCACGGCCGCTTGGACCCGCTCACTGAGGTCCTGAGGGAGGAGGGGGAGAGATATAGTGACTGCTGTACGGCTGCCTGTACCCGCTCACTGAGGTCCTGAGGGGGGAGGGGGAGAGATAGCGACTGCTGTACGGCCGACTATACCCGTTCACTGAGGTCCTGAGGGGGGGGGGGGAGAGAATATAGTGACTGCTGTACGGCCGCCTGTACCCGATCACAGAGGTCCTGAGGGGGGGAGAGATAGTGACTGCTGCACGGCCCCCTGTACCCGCTCACTGAGGTCCTGAGGGGGGGGGAGGGGGAAGAATGGTGAGGTATTAGTGTACGGCCGACTGTACACGCTCACCGAGGTCCTGAGGGGGGAGGGGGAAGAATGGTGAGGTATTAGTGTACGGCCGACTGTACACGCTCACCGAGGTCCTGAGGGGGGGGGGGAAGAATGGTGAGGTATTAGTGTACGGCCGACTGTACACGCTCACCGAGGTCCTGAGGGGGGAGGGGGAAGAATGGTGAGGTATTAGTGTACGGCCGACTGTACACGCTCACCGAGGTCCTGAGGGGGGGGGGAGAATGGTGAGGTATTAGTGTACGGCCGACTGTACACGCTCACCGAGGTCCTGAGGGGGGGGGGGGGAGAATGGTGAGGTATTAGTGTACGGCCGACTGTACACGCTCACTGAGGTCCTGAGGGGGGGGGAAGAATGGTGAGGTATTGGTGTACGGCCGACTGTACACGCTCACCGAGGTCCTGAGGGGGGGGGGGAAGAATGGTGAGGTATTGGTGTACGGCCGACTGTACACGCTCACTGAGGTCCTGAGGGGGGGGGGGGGGAGAATGGTGAGACGTGCTGCTGAACGGCCGCCTGTACCCGCTCACTGAGGTCCTGAGGGGGGAGGGAGAGGTGAGGACGTGCTGCTGCAGCTGCACGGCAGCCTGTAACTGAGGTCCTGAGGGGGGGGGGGGGAATGGTGAGGTATTGGTGTACGGCCGACTGTACACACTCACTGAGGTCCTGAGGGGGAGGGGGAGGGGGAAGAATGGTGAGGTATTAGTGTACGGCCGACTGTACCCGCTCACTGAGGTCCTGAGGGGGGAGGAATGGTGAGATATTAGTGTACGGCCGACTGTACACGCTCACCGAGGTCCTGAGGGGGGAGGAATGGTGAGATATTAGTGTACGGCCGACTGTTCACGCTCACCGAGGTCCTGAGGGGGGAGGAATGGTGAGATATTAGTGTACGGCCGACTGTTCACGCTCACCGAGGTCCTGAGGGAGGTCAGGGGGAGAAATAGTGAGACGTGCTGCTGAACGGCCGCCTGGACACGCGCACTGAGGTCCTCAGAGGAGCGAGGGTTAATGAGTTAGTAAGCTATTGCTGAACGGTCGCCTGCACCCGTTCATGAGGTTCTGGGGGGGGGGGTCACTAAGGTCAGATGAGGGGAGGGAGTAGATATAGGGTAGGTTTCTGAAGTTTTGTGGCCCAAAAGCGTGCCGAACGACCATCATACAAAGTCAGCCTGTACAATAGGCACTCACCCACGCCGTCCATCCCTCCTTCTCCCTCACCAATCACCGCGCCCGTACCTTGGCATCGAGCTGCTGCTGCTGGCGCATGCTCTCCTGCTGCTGCCGGAGCTGCTGCTCGCTGCGCTGCCGCTGCATCGTGCGCTGCTCGTGCTGCTGACGACTGCGCCGCTGCTGTTCAACCGCCAGCTGTCGCTGACGCTGCTCGTGCTGCTCACGCAGACGGCGCACCGTCTCCTCAGCAGCTGCCAGTCGCGCGCGAGCCGCCGCCTGTCGGGGGTTCACATGGTGAGCAGTGCGATGATTGAGCGGAGTTTGGGGAGCCACTACAGAGCTTAGAGCTGAAAGGCCTAGCTAGCTTGGCACGTCCGTGTCCTGATATATACGCTGGGAAAATATGGTACACCAATGGAGATAGGTATTGCTGGGACACAATTCTTGAATCTGACACATGACAAATTGTCCAGATACATTTCGCTTAGAATAAAAAAGCTCAACCCTTTCACGCCATTGATACTTTGTCTACATATCAGCACAACAAGCTCATTTGACAAAGCATAGGTATCAAGGGTGACGACCAGACATCCTCACATCTCACATACTTGACACATGACATAACGGCAGGCTCACGTGGAAGGAGAGAATCTACCGCTCGTTAGGACTTTTGTTTGTCACGGACGCCCCTGAGCCTCCGCCATCTACCCACCTTGGCCTGCTCCAGATGTCGCTGCCTCTCATCGTGGATCAGTTTGTCGAAAGTCCTCGGCGTAAAGGGGGTGGGTGTCGAGCCATGCCGCGGGGTGCTGGTCCTCTGCTTCTGCTTTTCCTCATCCACACCCCTCTCAGGACTCTGATCTTCCTCCCTGCTCCGCTGGAAACTCGTCTCGATATTCCTCCGCACAGTCTGTTCATTGTCTTTCTCCACACTGTGCTCAGACTTTTCCTCTACCCCACTCTCATTCCTCCCATCTGGAGATTTCGTCACGGAGCCGACACTGGCGAAGCTCTGTCGGGTGGGTTTACTGACAGAGCCGGAAGCGCGCGGAGACCAGGGTCCGCGGCAGGTCATGCGTGTGACCCGCGGGTGCAGAGGCGTGTTACTGTCCTCGTCGTCAGAAGAAGCGAGACCGAAGCTCGGCGGTGAGGAATAGTCGGCCGGTGAGCGCGGCACGGCCACGCGCACCTGGAGGGACTCCATTTCGGAGTGAATCTCATCCAGAACGTCCTGTGGCACGAACAGAGCACGGTTAACGAGGTATTGGCGATATTCGAACGGGGCACGTGGAATCAGTCACGGACAGGGTGCGAGTTGTGAGACACGAGCAGGACACGTGCAACGGAACATCGACAGGCGGTACGGATGTCGCGAGACATCATCATACCTAAGGGACACGCACAGAGCACTCGACAAAATCAGGTGATCGCGAACTAAACAAAGATCTGGTCTTCCACAAACTTTCCACAAACTAAAACAAAACAAAACATGTGAATGGTGATGCTTGCAAAACCGTTACGCTAAAAATAAAAACGCATTTAAAAACATGAAACGCCAGAAACTTTTGATCCACATTTCCATTTCCATTAATTACCTCAAAGGACTGCAGGCAGACCCTATGTCGATCATACTTCAGGCGGCCTCGCGGCGTTCGCTGCAACTGCTCAGTGACGCTCATACTGCCACCTGGAGACAGAAACAAGAAACACTGTTACCCTATAATAGGCACAGCTGCCCAATACAATTACAGACTACAGCAGGGATTGACAGAGTGGGGCCATTGGGGTAACGGAGGCCTTCGGTGGAGTTATTGAGGGCTTATGAGGAATTTACATCGCTCTAACTGATCCAGGGATCCCGCTCTCACTGAGCTCATTTTGGGGTAGGTGTATGCTGGGCTCTTAGGGATAGGGGATGTCAATCATAATACCACCCAAGTGCTTGTCCAGCCGGGTCTTGAACTGGTCGACAGACTGTGCCATGAACGCTGCATTCAGGAACAAAATCCAGTTCCTTATGCCAGTGAAGCAGAACACGTTTCTGCGCATGAGTTTGGTGGAGCTGGATTTCCGGAGTTTTTCCGGAGGGGCCACTGGTTTGAGCCGAATCGTTCTAAGTCAAAAAGATTCCTGGTGACATAATCAACCCTTTGTGCAGCAGCTGATATATCCCAGCCAGCAATTTGGTTTGGCTGAAGTCCATTTAGCTCCGGCAACTCTGACACCCCAGATTTGGGCCGATGTAAACGGAACGCCGCCGGAACAGGGTCGATATGGCTTTGGTCGATATGGCTCTATTCTGGCTAGCCAGTCTTAGCCGTAGCACTCCTTAGTTGGCATGGTTTTGGACCGCCAAGTCCGGTTCGAGTCTGGCTCCCTGCCAAGGCGTGCTACGGCCAGGTCCGGCTGTCTCGTAGCGTAGCTGCTCTGGCTTTCACTTCACCTCAAGTGCCGTACCTCAACCATACTTCAGCCACGGTAGTACAGCTGAGGTATGGCATGGCTGCTGCAGCAAAGTCCGGCTGTGCTACGGGAAAGCTCTGGATTGTATGTCAGCTGCAGTAGAGCCTCCAGTAGACCTTGCCCGTACTTCGGCTGGAGTAAGTGCTGGAGCTAGCCAGAGTAAAGCCGGATACAGCCCAGCGAGGCCAATTGTTGTGGCTGGGATGGTTACCTAGTGTTACCATGTCACCTCTGCATCTTCAATAGTTTACATTTGACAGTCCCAATCAAGGAAGTCAGCTTTCAGGGCATGAGAGGTGTTTGTTTGACTGTTGTGACCATTCTTGTTGCAGGTCATTGCACTCACTACAGCCTCTTCTCTATTGGCATCCTATAAGAGGGATCAAAACATGGTCTTGTATGTTGTATGGTGTTGTATGGTAACAGGTCAGGTTCCAATTTGAAATAGCTAGATCGCTTCACATAACGCTGAACTACTAACACTAACATAAACTTCAAGATTCTTCATCAACTTATCAACTTCTCCCTCCTAAGGTTATTCCTCCCTGGCAATTTCCTCCCTGCGCAATTTCCTTACCTTGGTATCTCCTTACTCCTTCCATTGTCACCCGCTTAGTACCGCTTAGTACCGACACCTTGGTACCGAACAAGAAAGGACGTGACTACTAGTCAAGAGAACGACTACAGTGAAGTTGGACGCTTGGGTCGCAAGGCAACGTGTCCTATTCCAACAACAACAAGAACATGGTGTTGTATGGTCTTGTATTTTTTTATGAATTCAGTTAGACCCTTTTGATTGGAAAGATTCACAAGGACAAGCCCCCGCTGAGTGAAGCTTATTGCGTTGACCCTGCCCTCTACCCTACGATCGCGCAATCTCGGTTATATGGCTGAATTTAGAGTCCAAAGTTTAACATATCATCATCAGGGAAGACGCTCAGCCTTCGTACTTCATTATCTTCCTCAGACAAGAACTCAACTTTGGCTGGTGTGTCTCGGATTCAGGGTTCCTGTTCCTCATATCCACTTCTCACTTCCTTCCTGACTTCCTAAATGACACTGGGAACCCAACCAGGTGAGTTGACCAGGTGAGTACTGAGTATATGCACATCGCCGCGCACCACCGGTGTCCTACTCACAAAAGATTGGCAAGACTGGCAGAATGAATAGTAATCTTACTACTCACTCACAATTCACAAAGTCCTTATAGGGTACGGAGAGCTGGTAACTTCGTGAAAAAACGCAAGTCTTGGTCCTTGGATGTCAATGAATTCAAATTATAGGCCAGTTATCTCAATCTGGCTCATATCACATGAGACTGAACGAACAATTACCACTTTCCTAGGTTAAAGATTTAGGTTTAATAGCTTCATTTTACCTAATTATAATTAAATTCGCGCATATCCCAATTTATAAATACCTTTTTTCTGTATTGGTATGCTTTCCACTCTATCTTTCACACGCGTTGGGTCTTGGTCTTGGTCGTGGGTTAGGGCGCATAGCCTCATCGGGCTCAGAGCGTCCGTAGATGTCTTGTTGCCACTTTCATGTCTTCAGAGTTGGTAGGTAAGACAATGGAGTACTAAGCGTGGTAGTGGAACGGAAAGACAACAGCGTACCGGATAGAACCAGGATATAGTATTGAGGAATATTTCCAGGTAGGACAGTAGTTAATGTTAGTAGCGAACTATAAAATGGTTATGAACTTAGAGATAAAGAACTGAAAATGAAAGTAACATAAACGACCGGTATCTTTTATGCCTGGCTTTTTTCAACAGTCAAAATAACACTCCATATACATTAATTTGCCATTGATAAACACTCTGGTAACAATAGGTACGCTTGTCTCCTCGTTAGAGTAGGAGGATGTCGTTCATCACCATAACCATCATAACATGTATCGATACACTGTGGTCGCAGACCAGTTGTTCAGGCCGTGTACGTAGGAATGCTTTGGCCGTAGTGTTTCCCTAAGCGCGCTGCGTGGATCCATGGATAGAGAGACCAGCTGGTTAGGTTCGTCCAAACTAATTAGTTTCTAAACTACGTGATCAACTACGCTCGATACTGTCTTAAGTGCCACCACCGTCGATTGTCCTGTCAGTCAAGAAGTGTACATTCATTCACGATCAGTCATACTTCCACGCACCACTTCCACATAACACAGACCACAGTACTGGTGGGACATAGCACACGGAGACAGATGCAAAACAAAGGACATAGAACATTCATATTACATCTAGTGTGTTACATGTAAATAGAGGCACTACCATGCACACAGGCTTTTGACTCCAGCATTAAAAAAGAAAAGAAAAAAAGAAACACGCGTCGGGTATACATACGCTATCGCACGTGAGTCGCACATAGTCTGTCTCGGGCCTTGGTCTGGCTCTATTGTTTCTTAATTCACTGTTTACAGGCGTTTCATAAGATCGCACGCTCGCAAGAAGATCATCACTTCGTTCAATATCTCAGGAAAGTCGTCACATAGCAGCGATTTCAGACACAGCTGAACCGCATGTCTCTGACACAGTTGCTGCAATGGTTGTCTCTCGATGGCGTACATTGGACAATCGATGAGAAAGTGCTGTACAGAAAGCAGGCAGCGACATCTTTCACACAGTGGTCTAGGCTCTCGATCAATGATATAAGAATGGGTGTACCGAGTATGGCCCAGTCTCAGACGACATAATGTAACCTCTTCTCTTCTACTGGGTCGGCTACTGCTAGACCAGTGTTCCACACGCTCCTTGATAGCTTTCAGAGTAGTGCCAGCAGGGTGATCAGCCCAGAACCGACCAAACATATCTCTGATCGTAGAGCGGATTGCAGGATAAAACTCTCGCATCCCAAGCAGTGGTGTAGTTATATCATTCAGGCTCATGGCTACCTTCGCCTGTATATCAGCCGTCTCGTTTCCTGTTATACCAGTGTGACCAGGTATCCATAACAGGATAATCGAGAAACCAGTATCAAGAAGAGTGTGGACATGGTCCAAAATCTCGGTAATAACAGGGTTAGCTGAGGGAGGGTTTCCAATGGCCATCGTCACGGACAAGGAGTCAGTACAAATCACCCATTTCTTGTCACGCTCAGTTTCAATGTAGCACAGTGCTTTTAGAATGGCAGTCGCCTCTGCTGTGAAGATGGAACACTGTACAGGTAGTCGGTACTTCCCATAGCGATCACCATGAATATAAGCACATCCTACACCATTTGGGCCCTTTGCACCATCAGTAAAAATGAAGGCATAGTCAGCATAAGAATGTCTCAATTCACGGAAATCACACTGGACTTTTAGATTGTCGAGGCAACTTTTACGTTCATCAGTAAGTCTTAGTATCTCGCATCTCTGTAAACGCCAAGGCGGTATATGGCTCTCTCTCAGTGCAATTGCAGCAGGAAATACATATCCACTTTCGTCTACCATCTGGAGCATACGTTCATACAATGGAAATCCCGATATTCGTTTCATATATGCCGCCTCCACGTGGTGCAAAGCTGCATGTCTCAATATAAGATGTCTACACGGGTGAGTATCTCGGCTTTTAACTTTAAGACAAAATCTCAGAGTTAGTTCGCATCGCCGAAGTCTCAGCGGAAGAACATCAGTCTCAACCAGCAGTGGTAAGATCGGTGATGTACGGAGAGCTCCGGTTGCTATCCTAAGGCACTGATTTTGTATGGAGTCAAGTGATTCTACCACCTTGTTCTGAGGTCCATCTAGAATCTGGCAGGCATAATCAAGAATAGGTCGTATCATGGATTTATACATGCGTATCAATACACTCCGGTCCGCCCCACAGCTTCGTCCGGCCAAGCATTTTAAGACAGATATCCGTTTAGTAGCTTTACCCTTAACATACTGCACATGTTTAGTAAGATTCAATCTGGAGTCAAAAATAACACCCAGAAACTTCACATCATCACAGTATGGGAGTGGCTGGTCATAAACCTTCAGTGATGGCAAATAAGTCAGTTCTTGTTCTTTCATATAGCGCCTAAATATGACGGCATTGCACTTATTCGGGGAGAAGACAAACCCCCAACGATCGGTCCATTCGGTGACACTGTTCAGAGCTGTCTGCATTTTTTCAATTAGAGGCAAAATCCGCCGACCTCGTACCCACATGGAGCAATCGTCCGCGTATAGGGCATATGAGACATGTTCAGGAATATTGGCAAAAATATCATTAATCATCAGGTTGAACAAGAGCGGGGAGATCACGCCTCCCTGTACGAGTCCATTCTCCTGAGTGAAAGTGTTTGAGAGCACGCCATTTTTAACTTGGAACGTTCGTTCCTCAAGGTAAGATTTAACAAAGTGCATAGGCCTTCCGCGGAGTCCAATGGTATGCATACGATGGAGGATGGCCACTTTTGATGTGAGGTTATATGCACTTTGTAAATCTAGAAACACCGCCAATGTATACTGGTGATAAAAGAATCCTTTCCGCACCTCGGATTCCAATCGAGTTAAATGGTCAGCTGTATTCCTTCCCTTCCGGAACGCACACTGGAATTCAGATAAGATACTGTTCTGTTCAACATACCAGGTAAGTCTCTTTGTCACCATCCGTTCCATGATCTTGCTAAAACAGGAGGTAAGCTGTATGGGTCGGTAGGATGCAGGCTCGTCTTTTGGCTTGCCCGGTTTAAGAATTGGTATTATAATAGAGTGTTTCCACCAGGGTTGGCAGGGGGTGGCAAAAACTGGTTTTTGCCAGTGGTTTTAACCGGTTTAAACCGGCTGGCAGAAACCCTGGTGGCAAAAACTGGCAAAAACTGGATAAAACTCAGGTGGCTTAAACCACAACTGTTCTAGTTAGGAATGGATCTGAAATGTACAAATGCATTTCTGGATGTTATAGAGATGCACCAAACATTCTGAAGTTTGCCTCATTACTTATCCCTGCTTAAAATGTCTATGCATGTCGGTAGACATCCACCACAGAATGTATTTCCATGTAGGGGAGAGTGGGGCAAAGCTGCCACGGTAGGGTGCAGTGCCATATCAGTGGCAGATACCCCTTCGCACTTCTGATTGTGCAGGACTCGCTCTTGCACTGGCTCATTTGTCAACCTCAAAAGGTGTCTTAGTGGTTCCTTATGGAAAGCCCATGGAAGTGTTTTTGAGTTATAGAACACTTCAACGGTCAATGTCACTTCTGTTTGAAAGCATAAAGCTTTCACCGAATTCTCCTTAAAATGTTTCATGTTCAAATCCATGTCCAGGCATATCATTGTGATGGTTTTTAGTTTTTGCCAGTTTTTGCCACTTTTTGCCGGTTAAAACCGGTTTAAACCGGCAAATGGCATAAACTAGTTTTTGCCGGCAAAAATGCCAACCCTGGTTTCCACTGTTGCGGTATTTCCTCAGCACACCATATGCAGTTTATCATGTTCAGCACATGTACCAATTGTTCCTGGGAGAGATGTTTAAAAAACGCATAATGGAGGTTATCAGGTCCCATTGAGGTATTTCCACTCTTAAAGATCGCTTCTTTTAACTCAGGCAGTGAGAATAAATCATTGTATACTTCCTCGTTCTGAGACACGAAAGAGGGAAGATGAGCGCTCATCTCCCTCTCGTGCTCGATAAACCTTGGTCTGTAGTGTAGGGAAGATGATAGATCAGAATAAAATTGTCCTAAAACATTTCCCACTTCCAGCTGGTCATCAATCACCTCGTCTCCAACCTTGAGCACGGGTAACGACTTCCTGTATCTTTCTTTGCGAGTAAATTTCCTTATTATTCCCCATAGTTGTTGCAGTGGTGTGTTCACATTGAACAGGTGTAAAAGTTTCTCCCACGACTCCTTTTTCGCTTGGCGAATAATTCTCCTGGCCCTAGCCTTGGCCTCCTTGTATGCCATTAGAAGTGCAGTGGTTCGATTACGTCGAAAACGGTTCAATGCCGTTTTTCTAGCACGGATTGCTTCCTTACAATCCTCATTCCACCATGGACAGCTATATTTGGGAGGACCTGTTTTCTGTGGAATAGTTTCACGTGCAGTCGACAGAAGTTTCTCCACCATAGTTTGATAGCTCGCATTCATGTCAGTCACATCAATGTTGTCAAAATTACACTGGTCAGTAAATTCACACCACTTGGCCTTATTTAAGTTCCATCCTGCAAATATGTCCCGCCCAGGCTCAATAAACGCAGATTGTAATTGTACATCATAAGAAGCATATATGGGACAATGGTCACTGGCATGGAGATCTGAATCAGTCCTCCACTCCATATATTGTCCTATTTCACTGCTGGTGATAGTAATATCAATGTGTGACCAGAGTCCTGTGTACTCGTCCATGCGTGTGGGACAGCCATCATTCAGGAGGGTCAGAGCATTGTTCCTTATGATACTTTCAATTGAATTCCCTCTGGCATCACAGCGATCCGATCCCCACATATAATGTCTCGCATTAGCATCAGTGCAAATAATAAAAGGCTCGGGTAATTGCCCTACGAGATTGTCAATCTCAGTAGTTGTAACCTGTGGGTTAGGAGGTAAGTACAAGGAACAAACACATATACGTTGGCGACCCACTTTCACACAACACGCAATAGCTTGCAGTGCTGTAGTTAAAGGGACCTCATAATGTGGAAAAGAATTGCCAACATAGATACATACACCACCACAACGACTGTTGGAAGGTGAGTATCCGTTATACAGTGTATAGTTGGGAATACAAAAATCATATTCATCTGTGGAGAGGAAATGAGTCTCTTGCAGACAAATCACTTCACACGCTTTCTCAATAAGAAGAGGTTTAACTTCAGCCCATTTAGAAATTAAGCCTCGACAATTCCATTGCATAACATTCCATGCCATTGTTAGTACCTTGTTAGTTTCTTTTTGTTTTGTTTTTTGTTGTTGTTGTTGTTTTTTGTTTTTTTGTTTTTTTTTTGTTTTTTTTTTGTTTTGTTTTTTAAGTTAGGGTATGATCACACAGGTGTGCTGTCTACGTTCCCTGTGCAGACTTGGGCGGATCCGTCCACGACTTCCGTGGCAGAGATGTGGATCTGTCTCTGCTCACTCCTGTCCTATCATTGGGTTTGGTAGGCCTGAGTATAGGGGGTGATGGGGAGATCTCATCTGAAAGCATGAGCTGTTTTTGTTTGTTTTTGTTTCCTCCTTTGTTGCTTTTGTCTTTCTTTGCGGGCTTAAATGGCCCAGCATCGTCTCCAGTGCCACTGCTCCCTTGCAGGGCTGTGGAACCATGGGATGGAGCACTGTTGCGGGGCTGAGTGGGTTTTCTTTTGTTTCCCTCAACCTCAGAAGGGAGAGAAGCGTCCAGGGCCTGAGTCAAATCGTCCATGTCATCCTCTTCACTTTGTCTGTTGTGAATACTGAGGGTCTCCATTGTGTTTTGCGACTCCTGACCATCACCATCTTTTCCACTTAGCCGTCCACCCAGAGTAGAGCCGTCACTACCACTGATCTGGCAGGTACTACTGGTTGAACGTTGCGTCAGCAGTTTTTCCAGCAGTGCCACCATTTCACTCATCTTTGACTCTAACTTTGTCACTTTTTCCTTTAGCTCATCATCATTGGCAGCACTGGGGGTACGGACTGTGTTGGCATATGACCGAAGTATTGGGGGAGGCTCATGCCTGTCATCATAGAGTTTTCGTGCAGCAGAGAAAGAGATCTCCTCCTCCACCTTGATCCGACAGATCTCTTTCTCCTTCATCCACCGATCACACACATGATCCTGGCAGGAGTGTTCCTTCCCGCAGTTAACACAGTGGGGAGCACAGCCACCCTCATGGGGTACCAGTCCACATCTCAGGCACACTTTGTTTTTTGTGCATCTCTCAGCTGTGTGGCCAAAAAGGCCACACTGATAGCACTGTAGAGGGTTAGGCACATGTCTGGTAATGTGGTATGTCACATAATCCAGTTTCATTTTAGAGGGGCACGTCGGCTTATCAAAAGTCAGGAGTACAGTCGCTGTAGGTACTACTTTACCATTGACCTTACGAGTGAATCTCTTGGCACCAGTGACGCCATGGTCACTCAACCAGCCGACAATCTCGTCCTCGCTCAGGTCAGTAGGCGGAACTATGGTCAAGCGTACCCATTTTCGGGAACGCATTTTCGTTCCCATGTTTGGGAACGATAAACCCAAATATGGGAACGCCATGTAGGCATTATTTAAAACAAGAAAAAGAACCGTTAAATGACGTCCAAAAAATATAAAACGATCGTGAACCGCCTGATATTTGTCTCAATATTGTTGGGAAAGAGTTTGATATTGTAAGGCCCATCGTAGTTTCAAATCGTTCCCCTATTTCTAAAGCAGTCCATCATCCGGGCCGCGAGCCCAAATTTGGGAACGCTCTCGTACACTGGCGCTGCAAGCGTTCCTTATTATGGGAACGGCGTACCCAAAATTGGGAACGATTTCACCGACGCCTTTCAGGGGCTCTTTTCATTAACAAGCATCACGTCCAACGCCGCAAATTATTGTTAACGCAACAATCATCAGATGACCTTTCCGGCAAGACCGTCGCATGTTTCGCCCGGTCTTCTGCGCTTTTATTCCCGTCGATCTCGCAGCGGGCACGCCCCCCTCTGCAGGATACGTAATTCACAACGCTCAGCGATGTTCAACAAGGTCTTCCATACCTATATCCACCGTCCGCGCCGAGGGTGGAGACATGTCAAGCATCTGTCTGTTTATCACCGATAGTTGACGAGCACAAGGAAGTATCCAAAAATGGGAACGCTGAATATGTTACACCCTCAAAACACCTAGTCCCAATGAAAATCTAGTTTTTTCCTTTCTTGATGAGTGTAAGTGGCAAAAGGCCTGGTAGGATGGGCACGAGGAATGATCGAAATCAGCATAAAAACTATAAATAAGCCACACAGAGCGACCTATATAAGAGAAATTCCCCCAAAACGATCACGCTTAGAAACACGGAAGACAAAAACCACGCTCATGACGCTCCTTATAAAACAACTCTAAACAGCTAGCATCCAAAAAAAATATATCTTTCTGGGATGATAAAATACAGCTGAATAATTTTAAACCACTGAAACTGAGTTTACAACAGTAGTTCGGTAAAATCACTGACGTTCCATGCGGTCGTGCGCCCCGACACCAAATGTCACCAATATTACCCCCGGACTGTCCGCGTGTTCGCTTGCATATGTCAGCATCTGGTGTCGCTAGTATGAAACTTCATAACCAGGCGAAAATTATTATACTTGACCTCAAAATGTAAAAAACGCTTCATTTTCCTTAAAATTGCAAGTTAAATGTAGTATAACCCATGTTTTCACCATTCCGTCATTTCAAAAAATCATTAAAAATATCATTCGACGGTCAATTTCCTTGTGCAACGGTCAGATTAAAGATAATTTTATAGAGACTTAGTAGATACTTAAATTAGCGTGCACTTTTTTGAGACGTGATGCACTAATGAGTTTTAGTGGGCGAACGGCCGAAAAATTACCTTCCGTTCCCATAAATGGGAACGCCCGTTCCCATATTTGGGAACTCCGTTCCCAAAAATGGGAACGTTCCTATATTTGGGTACTCATGACCATAGTTCCACCTACTGAGGTCCTCCAGGTCATAGGCACGGATTGTGCCTCGGGAAGAGTTGAGCCTCCTGTCCTTTACTACCTCACAAGTCTCACCAGCAAGTTGTTGAGTTTTCAGAAGTTTGTCTGTTTGGGTCTCATTCTTTGTTTTGACCAGAAGGGAACCATCGCTCAGAAAGTTCGCTTTCTCCAGTTTGTCACTGATTCCCAGGACTCCACGGATCCCCATCTGCACCCATGGCCAGCCTCGAGATTTAAGGGTTTTGTCAGACACTAGGCTTATCCTCAAGTACGAGCCCTGACTAGTCTCATCTCTGTCAAAGAACGTCTCATCAGACCTCACTCGTTTTCCGGGCCGTAAATCCGGCCCAGGCCCCATCCTGGAGCATAACCTCCTCTACGAAAGCGATAAAAGCTTGACACCAAATCAGTAATATCAAAGGATACTCGGAAAATAACCAAGTGGAAAGTACAAAAACAGCAAAAAACAAAATGTCTTCCACTGCCACGTGGCACGAGGCGAATATTCTTGCACGTCTGTACCTCGCCAGATCTGAAACAAGAATGTTCACACGCGTTGGTGGCGTTGCACTCCGCCAGATACGTCTAAGCTGCGTAGGAAATGAAACGACCTTTGCTAGCGTCACAATAAGTTTCTAGTACTAAATTATAGGGATGTTTTTTTAAGGGTGGTAATTTTCTCAGCACTAAAAACCGGTCATTTTGTGGTATTTTCGGCAAAACTAGGCATTTCCAGTTAATTTGAGGTATAACAGGGTCATTTAGCACCTAACCAGTTTTAACACCTATTTAAGAGACTTTAGCACTGCTTTCAGTCTAAATCGCAGTACTTTTAGTTTGAATAGCACCTAATGGTAGTCATTTCGCACTATTTTTGGTAGATGTTTAGGCATCCCTACTAAATCTAGAAGGATTTTAGTATATTATGGAGAAATAAACTACAATACTAGTCTGTACTAGCTACAGATTGTTTGTTGCCAGGTCGATTAGCGTCTGTTTCGGCGCATGCGTTTTGAGAGGACCGATCTTGGGACCGATAGGACGCAAGGCGCGCTTCTTGGACGGATTTGGCAAGGAATTTGGATAGATTGATTTACGTGCAGCCTCAGCGTGTGCCGATCATCCTGCCTTTTCTTGTCCAAGAGTGAACTGAGCGAGGTTCTTAGTGTAAGTAGGTATAATATTATTTAGTGGCCGAGAGCCGTGAAGGATGCACGGCTAAATCGTGTTCCCGGCTGTGGCGGGAAGCGGTCGCGCGTCGGCGCGCGAGCAGAGCAGAGCAGAGCGCTGGGCAGAGGGTGTGTGTGTGGAGCGCGGCCGGAGGCGCGGCTGGTTGTGTGTTGTGTGTTCGGTCAAGCTGAGAACACAGGAATACAGAGACATGCAGTAAGACCGGAGGCTGTATCTGAAGACTGAGGTGTCTTACATTGGTGGCAGCGGTGGTTGTGGTTGCGAACCGGGTTGTGTTGGCCTAACACAGTCTTGGCCTGATAAATTGTTTGACACGGAACCGATCAGCTGCGAGCTGTTATATAAACATTTGATTTTTTTCACGCCCCAAGTGATACGCAGTGATTTACGACGACGTCGTGATTATCTCAAGAGGAAATGGCTCACTTCGCGCCACCCAGGTATGACGGTCGGGGGTCATTTCGTCGTTTCCGAGAGGATTTTAAGAGTTTTTGTGCCGTGCAGTCGTTCACGGGTGAGGCGACTCTGAACTGTTTGCCGCTGTGTCTGGATGGAGCGGCCCGAGAGGCGTTCGACACGTTTGAGCGTCCTGCTGACGGCTCAATCGACACTCTGCTAGACCGTCTCGGAGCCGTGTTCCCGGACGCTAGCGCCTTGGACTGCCACAGCGCGCTGCAGGCGCTCAAATTCGACCCGACGGCTCAGTCACTGGACACCTTCATTGTTCAGCTGCGCGGCCTGGTCACTGCCGTGTTTGGCGCCCACTCGCCTGATACGCATCTCTATCACTATTTCCTGGCCGCCTTGCCTCAGCGGTTGGCTCATGCAGTGGTGTCTTTGGGATCTGTGACCTTTGATGCAGCCGTAAAAAGTGTGCAAAACGTGCTGGCTGCTGATCGTCTGTCTCGGGGACCGGTGGGCCAGGGACAGCGCGTGTGTGCAGTGGGCGGCGATGGCGCCCGGTCCGAGCCCGCCCTCGACCAGGCGGAGGCTGGGCCGGCCGGATCGGACTCAGAGCGACCGGGGGTGCGTAAAGTGGGAGACGAGGCTGCAGAACCATCAGTGCTGGAGCAAATTCTGCGCCGCATTGCGCAGCTGGAGTTGCAGCTGGCTGCTACTAACCGGATGGGACAGATGGGGCATGACCGGGCCCGGGGCCGACAGGAGTGTGACGTGTCAATGCCCATATGTCTGTGTTGTGGGGAGACGGGTCACGTGAAACCAGATTGTCGTTTCCGTCTAGCCAGGTGCTTTGCCTGTGGGAAGGTGGGCCATGTTCAGCGCACGTGCCGCCTCTCGGGAAACGCCGGAGGGGAGGGCGCTCAGGGCGGCGCGCGCGCTCCCCGGTCACTCGGCCGCCGGGACCGAGAGTTTTGAATAACTGCGCTGCATCGGCGTCGGACATTACGGTCAAGGCAAAGGTTAGTGAGGTGCCAGCGCAGCTTGTTGTGGATACAGGAAGTGCTATAACAATAGTTCACAGGCGGATTTATGATCAGATTTCAGCGCGTCCCCAGCTACAACGTTGTGACGTCACCGCTAAAACTGCAACTCAACAGCCGTTGCGTCTGCTCGGTCGGTGTGCAGTGCATTTTGTTATCGATAATGTGTCATACCCGCTCTCTGTGTTTGTATCCGACGAAATCGGTCCCATCGACTGCCTCCTGGGCATGGATTTTTTCGCGCAGTATCCGTTTGTTCTTGACTTATCGACGAAGCAGCTGACACCTGCAAACCAGGTGAACCGTCAGCCGGTCGCCACGGTGTTGCCTGAGCGACCGACGACTCGTGTGTGCCGGGTGTCTGTACAGGAAACGTACGCTATACCCCCAAACTGTGAGGTTGTGATCCCCGGCCATGTCGATGATGCTGATTTTGAGGGAGAGGCTGTGTTCATTGCCGACGTCGCAGTCAGTGGGTTGACGTTCCTGGACGGACTGGTTGATGTGAAGCCGGGCGGCAGTGTTCCGGTCGTGGTGCGTAACGTGACGTCATCCTCGGTCTCGGTGTCTAAGGGCAAGGGCCTAGGATCAATGGAAGCCGACTTCTCCATTGAAGGGGAGGGGAATGATGCAGACAATGGGGTGTCAAATGGTCCCAGCTCTGGCGCGGGTTCCTTGGAGGATTTGGTCGATCTGTCTGATGTGTCGCTAACGAGTCAGCAGCGGGAAAAGTTCTTTGCTCTGTTGCGCCGGTACCCCTCGTTGTTCTCAGACCAGCTTGGTCACTGCTCACTAGTTGAGCACGTAATCGACACGGGCACTGCCAAGCCGGTGCGATCAGCTCCCAGACGAATTCCCCCACACCTGGAGACAGAAGTAAAGCAGCGCGTGCAGGATATGGTAGATCAGGGGGTGCTGGAGCCGTCTGATGGCACTTGGTCATCACCGGTAGTCCTGGTGAAGAAAAGAGACGGTTCTGTGCGAATTTGTGGGGATTTTCGAAAACTTAACCGCGTGTGCCAGGTGCCAGCCTTTCCAATCCCAAGGGTTGATGTCCTACTTGACAGTCTGGGAGGTAACTCTTTGTTTTCGGTGCTCGATCTAAAAAGCGGGTACAACCAGATGAGCATCCGAAAGGAGGATCGATCCAAAACGTCCATCACGTTGCCGTTTGGGCTTTGGCAATACACAACGTGCCCATATGGCCTCAGTGGTGCCCCGAGTTCGTTCGCCAGACTGTTGAGTCTTGTATTGGGTGATTTGGCTCCCACTGATGCAGTGAGCTACTTTGATGACATTTTGGTTTTCTCTGGCGATTTTGACACGCATCTTTCACGTCTTGAGAAGGTGTTCCGTCGTCTGTCGGCTGCGAATTTGACTCTCAACCTCTCAAAGTGCAAATTCTTTCAATCAGAGATCACTTACCTGGGTCACGTGGTGTCGTCTGATGGGGTCAGTCCCGATCCAGAAAAGGTAGACAAAGTAAAGGATTGGCCGGTGCCTATGAATGAGAAGGCATTGTCACAGTTCTTGGGATTGGCAACGTACTTTAAACGGTACATCAAAGATTTTGCTGCTATCGCGGCTCCGCTGCATCACCTCACCAGGAAGGACGTAGACTTCCATTGGGATGCGGAGGCTCAGATGGCTTTTGACTCGCTAAAGGCGGCGCTGTGCACGGCTCCGGTTCTGAAATACCCTGACTTTTCCCCGGGAGCGAGCGAATTCGTACTAGACGTGGATTGTTCAGGGTCAAAGATGGGCGCGGTTCTGCTGCAGAGGGATGGACAAGGTGAGCGGGCAGTGGCATTTGACAGTAAAAGCCTGTCTAAATCCCAGCGGCAATATTCAGTCACTAAAAAGGAGCTACTCGCAGCTGTGACGTTTGTGCAGCAGTTCCGACATTACCTTTTGGGTCGTAAGTTCACGCTCCGCACAGACCATGCCGCTCTGCAGTGGCTTGTGAATTTCAGAAACCCTGACGGGCTTCTGGCGCGGTGGCTGGAGATTTTGGGCGAGTTTCAGTTTGAGATTGTTCATCGGCCAGGTAGGCTACATGAGGCTCCGGATGCGCTCAGTCGGAGGCCGGACCCCACGCAGGAGGTGTCTACACAGACAGACACAATGGATTTTCAGTCGCCTCCCGTCGCAGCTCGCCACGTTCAGTCCATGTGGCCTTCTGATTTCATGTGTTCGGCGCAGAACTCAGACCCCGCCATGGCGGAGGTGAAGAGGCAGCTTGCTGGGAGCACACAGCGGCCCTCCCAGTCCTCCGTGTCAAAGGGCGCTCTGCCGTACTGGAGGCAGTGGTCACGTCTGCGTTTGATTGATAATGTTCTGTACAGAGTGTTCCGGGCTGGGCCGAGGGGGCACGACCAGCTGCAGCTGGTAGTCCCACCCCAGCTCGTGCCTGTGGTGCTGGGGTCGCTTCATGATGGTCCGTCGGGTGGGCACTTCAACGCTTCAAAGCTGGCGAAAGTCGCGCGACTCAGGTTTTGGTGGCCGCTCCTGGAGCGTACGGTGACTGAGTTTTGCGAACAGTGCCGCCGCTGTGCCTCGCGAAACTCTCCGACTCCCCGCCCATGTGCGAGTATGGGGCAGTTGTCTGCGTCCGAGCCGATGGAGCTGGTGTCCATGGACCTTGTGACCAACCTGCCGGAAACCGCTCGAGGCTACAAACACCTGCTAGTGATCACTGATCACTTCACACGCTGGGTTGAAGCGTATCCCCTCGCGGATGAAAAGGCTACTACGATTGCGAATGTTCTTGTAAATGAGTTTATTTCTCGTTTTGGCGTCATGAAACGTGTGCACTCGGACCAAGGTCGGAACTTTGTCGGTGCGGTGATGAAAGCTGTGAGCGAACTGCTCGGCATTCAGCAGTCTCAGACATCCAGTTATCACCCTATGGGCAACGGGATGACTGAGCGAGCCAATCGCACCATTTTGAACATGCTGGCTAAGTTTGTTGAGCAGCACACGGAGTGGGATAAGCATCTTCCGATGCTCATGCTCGCCTACCGGAGTCAGGTGCACGACAGCACGGGATACTCTCCGTTCGCCTTGATGTTTGGGCGAGAGCCCCGCCTGCCGGCGGAAGCCTCGCTGGGTGATCGGCCGGTTGTGGATCGGGCCCCAACCTTCCCCCAGTACATAGACGATTTGAGAGAGACACTCCGACTTACTTTTAAGGATGTGGTTAAGCGCGATCAGCTGTCCCATGACCGCAACAAAGCTTTGTATGAGCGCAGAATGAACGAGTGGTCGTATCGCCCGGGTGACAAAGTGTTCTTGTTTCGCAATGTACCGAAGCGCGGTGAATATCATAAGTTTGTGAGGCCTTGGCGTGCGGCTGAGATCATAGAACAATGTGGACCAGTGAACTATCGAGTGCGCGAGGAGGGAAAGCGGCGCAGTCTGGTGGTGCACCACAACCGCTTGAAGCCGGACAACACAGTGGAGCGCCCGCCGGCTGTGAGTGAGGGGCACAGGACCGCGACAAGAGCGCATGGGTTATCTCTCTGGCGAGATGTGCCGGGAACGCCCATTGCCCGGCCCCATAGTGTGCCTGGTATGGGTGGGGCGCCAATTGTATTTCCGCCCCAAGGTGTCACAGCTGGCCGCTATGTACCGCAACCTGTTGTTTTGCCGCACGTGCCGATGCCGCGTCTGCCCGAGATGCGACCTGACTGTGTGCCGCCACCTGACCCTGTACCGCTCCATGACGCTGTGCCGCACCGGCCGGAGGTACCACATGTTCCGCCGCCGTCCCCGCCGCCGCCGTTCGATGCCGAGCCGCCGCGGGATGTGGATCAGCGGCCGCGAACTGTCACCCGTTTCGGGCGTGAGGTACGCCCCCCGAAACGGTTCGACCCTGCTCACTGGTCTTTTGATTAAGCGTTTGTTGTGACTGTCGTTGGCATATTGTTCAATAGGAGGGGAGGAGTGTAAGTAGGTATAATATTATTTAGTGGCCGAGAGCCGTGAAGGATGCACGGCTAAATCGTGTTCCCGGCTGTGGCGGGAAGCGGTCGCGCGTCGGCGCGCGAGCAGAGCAGAGCAGAGCGCTGGGCAGAGGGTGTGTGTGTGGAGCGCGGCCGGAGGCGCGGCTGGTTGTGTGTTGTGTGTTCGGTCAAGCTGAGAACACAGGAATACAGAGACATGCAGTAAGACCGGAGGCTGTATCTGAAGACTGAGGTGTCTTACATTAGCATGGAAATTGGAGAGTGATGACGATTTCCGCGAGGATGTTGGGTCCTACCGTCCGCCCAAGCGTACCTACTGGTCCGCCAGTGCTGCTGTCTTTATTCTGTCAGGTTATCTAACGGCGCTATGGGCATGTAGGTACAGCATTGCAGTAGCAAATGCTTAATCTAAATTTTGTGCGGTGGCATTTTCCCATGCTTAGTAGGAAGCGCTCGACGTCCCTTCCGTACGTGTCGTGGAAGGGACGTGTCTGTCATTGACGCACATCAACTAGATGGATCTTGATTGTAGCATTTCGCAGCAGCGTTTCATCGTTCAGCGGCCTAACGCCTAGCCAGCTCTCATTTCGAGGGGGTGGTACTTTGCTGCTGAGGAGCATGAGTGGTCACGCTGCATCGTGAGCCAGATGAAGCCGGTGGGCAGACCGTGTACCGTACATTTGCGTACATGATTTTGTCCCACGAACTTAACCCTCGCCCGCACATGGGGGGGGGGGGGTGGTTGCCACCCCCCAGGTAGTCTTTCTGCTCTGCACTCAACATTTTTAGAGATAGAAGGCTGATTTTTCGTATAGCTGCTCCTCTATCCTTTCTTGATGTCCACTGAAAATTTGAAGTTTCTGTGATTTTTGGTTTCGGAGATATGACCTTGTTTTCAGGTCATGTCATGGCCCAAATGGCCAATTCTCAACATCTTGCGCTGGCTATGGGCCTTGTGAGCTTTTGACACCTTGATTTCGGCCTTTTTTGCCAGTCTTACCTCCCAACTATCATGGAACATGTTGTTCGACGATGTACAGATGTCAAGGTCAAGGTCAAGGTCAACCTAGGTCATCTAAGATAATTGCGTTTTAGGTAAGCGGAAATTACTTTTTGTCAAGTTTTTTTACTACATTTTTGGTAAAAGCTTCTCTGATTATGATATCATGTAATATGGACACAAAAACAATCGGTGCATACATAAGTATACACACAGACACACACAGACATACAAACACATATTATTGACCTTGACCTAACTTGACCTGACATGACCTCAGCAGCAAAAATCTGGTCGGGTAGTGTGACAAAGAGGTTCTAGCTGGCTTGGCACCAGAAAACAGCATCGTCATCGGTAGGTATGGTAAGCAGCGCACTTGATATCCAACGTTGACCCAAAATAGCAACATTTTTTAGTTTGACCTGACCTGGAAGGTCAACGACTGACCTGAGAAGGTAAAACTGGGTATCATTGGATTCGTCTCTTCCCAAAGAATCTTTTTGGTCTTTACCGCTAAGCTCTATCTCCAACAGGAACGAAATGGCACGGGGGGGTGGCAACCACCCCCCCCCCCCATGTGCGTTCTAGGATGGGAAAATGGCATGTGCGGGCGAGGGTTAAGCGATGCGCATTTTTGTCCACAAATTTACCTAATATATACCCAGCATGCCTATTAGTCGTTAGGGGACAGCACCGGGCGTGGTGTATTGCGTAGAGGGCAGCCCCTATGCAACAAAACTTGCTCCAATTCCGTTTTCATCGTGGAAGTAATACGCTGAATGGAGGATCATACTTTGATGTCCAACTTACGTACAACATAAAAAATAAATACCTCAAAGCTCAAGAATACTGTGATCATAGCAGTAGCTCGTGCTCGGCAGTGAAATCATGAATAGTGCTCATATACCGGATTTAGTGCAAAATGAGCTACCACACACCCATTTATTATGCCAGATCTGGCATCGCCTCTATACTAACTAAAATAGTGCGGAATGACCGGATATACCTGTGTTTGACAGGAATTGCCTGCGAAAAGACGATAGTGCAAACTGAACTTATGATAGTGCAAAATAACTGAAATTTAGGTACTGAAAAAATTATCCCCCTTTTTTTAAGTGAGGCATTCCATTGTATTTCGAGTATTTCTAACAAAAATTTGTAAAAGATAAAGAAAAACACAAAAACACTATAACAACACTAAGGTTACAAAAACATCTTCAGCTCTTGACAAAGACTTATTTTTTCGATAACAGCAGTCTTGCAGGGCTAAACGGTCGATGTCGGCCTTTGCCTACATGCAGTAGGTAGCCAGCAAGGCCATCCAGGGTTACTTTTACAGGAAAAGTTGAGAGGGGGAATAAAATTCGGGGAACCGTCATCACCCCCGTCCCCCGCCGGTTTCTACGCCGACGCCTGTACCCACTACCCAACCTGTGCCGATATGCCAGTGAGTGCAGTGGCGGATCCAAGGGGGGGGGACAAATGGGTCATGACCACCCCCCCCCCCTTGGGGCCCGGGGACACCAAAGGTCTGTCAGGGGCACCACAGGCCTGTCAGGAGCACCACCGGCCTCGCAGGGGCACCTTGGGCCTGTCAGGGGCACCACGAGCCTGTCGGGGACACTTTAGAATTTTGATATCGATGACCTAAGGTCAGGTCAATTTTGCGACCTCCCATTTTATTCACACGCAAAAAAACGCGACAGGGTGGTAATTCATATGCCCCCCCCCCCCACTGGGGCGAAGATTAAAATCTTTTTTGAAACAGGTCCTGCACTTTTTCCGTTTTACCCCACCAGACCACACTGGGGTAAAACGGGGGATGACGTGGGGTGATACGGGCTTCGATGACTTTCACTGAGCTATACTATCTTTAATTTTCCTCGGTTTCCGTCTAAGCTACTGAAAATGGAAGAGTTTATCTCGGCAAAAATATGTATATTAGGTACATACACGGTACCTGTGCAGGTACTTATAATGAAGAAACATTATGACAACGTTTGAAACGTTTAACACAACCACTCCTCTTTGGAAAGAGCACATTTGAACATGCTTTTATGGAACGTGAGTTGGCCAATAAAGGCAGCTTGTTTTAACTAAAAAAGCACTTCTGGGCACGTACGTACAGTCACCAGCACTTGCTACTAATCACCTCGTTTTTGCTCAGTACCTAGTTTGAAGACCGATCAATTCTCAGTCGAGCAAGATACGTCAAACGATCGGTTTGGTCCTCCGATTTTCGAATATCTAACTTGTTTTTTGTATGTTCGAAGCATATTGGGATGAGGAGCCAAAAAACGTCTTTTCTGCCCTAAAGTTGCCCCAAGAAGTCGTAGAACCTAGCCCCGCCTCTGATCCACAGACCACTAGTGCCATCTCTTGTCAGCCGAACAAACCGCAGAAGTAAATAATGTCACGTGACCTTTGCACACGCTACAATTACTACGCAGTTGTAGTGGGGGAAGCGGGGCGGAGGCGTGGAGAGGGACGCGATCGGTCCGGTCGGCTGGGGTCAGGTCGCCGAAGTCGGAGGTCATGGGCGTAGGAACGGCTGGAACATTGTGGGTGCATGGGTGCAGAAATCCAGCCATGGCCGGTGAAGCGGGAAGGGAGGGGGGGGGGGGTAGAGAGCGACATCCGAGCGAAGGCTCGTTACGAGCTTTGAGGGTGTACCATGTCGAAAAGGTACCGACCGATAAGTGCATTTCCATAAGTGATAAGTTGCCCTCTCGTCACGGGCAACACCCTCGTTTTTTC